>NC_081569.1:111169552-111191421 GCF_022355385.1 Mustela nigripes
GATCTTAAACGTCCCAGCCTCCAGAACTGTGAGAAACAAATTCCTGTTGTTCATAAGCCACCCAGTCTATGGTATTCTGTTACAACAGCCTGAATGGACTAAGACATAAAGAGAAAAAGAATTTTTCTCTTCCTCTGGGTCACATTACCCAGGGACAATGGTACAGCCTTTGTGACAGAAAGGAGTTGCTCATCTATACTTTCACGGTTTGACACTTCTTACCACTACCCCAAGTGAGGAGGGACAGATGGTGCAAAACACATAGGTTTGGTTCTAAGTGTCTCAGTAAATCATAGTTAAAATCCTACCCAAATGTCAAATGTCATTTGGGACATTTTGGGGACACTCTAGGCTGATGGTACTGAAGCCTGTTCTCGATCTTAAACGTCCCAGCCTCCAGAACTGTGAGAAACAAATTCCTGTTGTTCATAAGCCACCCAGTCTATGGTATTCTGTTACAACAGCCTGAATGGACTAAGACATAAAGAGAAAAAGAATTTTTCTCTTCCTCTGGGTCACATTACCCAGGGACAATGGTACAGCCTTTGTGACAGAAAGGAGTTGCTCATCTATACTTTCACGGTTTGACACTTCTTACCACTACCCCAAGTGAGGAGGGACAGATGGTGCAAAACACATAGGTTTGGTTCTAAGTGTCTCAGTAAATCATAGTTAAAATCCTACCCAAATGTCAAATGTCATTTGGGACATTTTGGGGACACTCTAGGCTGATGGTACTGAAGCCTGTTCTCAAAGAGCCAACTATGAGTACCTCCAACCCATGCACAGGAAGCAACAAGGATAGAGGATTACAGGATAGAGATTTGGATGTAGAAGACTGCAGTGACACACATCAATGGGATTGAGCTGCTATGTTTCTAGAGTGGAAGGCAAAGTACTCCAGATGACAGACAGGTAAGGCTTTCCAGAGCATTACCTAGGAATGTATGGCTCACATATCTGGACCTGTTTCCCTATCAAAAAGAATAGAAAATCTAAGAGGAAAAGCATAAAAGTATAACCCTCCTGGATCAAACACAACACTTCAAATATTCCATTGCTACAAATTCTACCCGTATCACAAATGCTTCGAGCTGTCAGATTTTCAGATTCAATTTCAATCTAAAATAAAAAAGAAGAAGAAGAAGAAAGGGAAAAAATTCCTTCCATGTATGAACTCAACTTCTTGGATTTTTTTCTCTCCAAATAACTCTGCAAGCCTGGGGAATTTTCTGAACTAGGAGCTTTGGTTCATAATCCTCCCAGTAACAAATTGGGTTTTTATATTTAAGCTCAATATTTTGTAGCCTTGCTATTACACTTGTAATTAGCTGCATATGCCTAATCTAAATGTCTTTAACACCTTAAATTAAGGTTTATCTATAGTACGAAGAGAAGAAACTCTTGTTAGGCTCCCCATATGAAACTCTTAATAAGGGATAAAAGTAGAGTATGGCGGATATAGACTGGCTGTCCCCGGTCCATTGGGGACCCCTTGTGCTCCCGGGCTACAGGTGCAGAATGCCAGAGCACTCACCTTCCCAGGCTGTCTTACAGCTGGGGGTAGCCATATTACGCCCTAAGGTGGATTTCCCTCCCCAAATATGAAGAGAAAAATCTCAAAAGGGGAAACAATCAGGGCTCTTCCCCCCTTCTTCTACCTGAAATTCAGAAAGAAGTGCCTGGAGGCACAGCAGCCATCTGGAACCCATCAAGAGGAAACTAAGGGTGGAAAGCAGGAGGCAGGAGCCTGGGTCTAATGCTTCTATAAACCACTGTGCCAGTTCAGGACTGCTTATCTACACGTTTCTTAGAACATGAGAAAAATAAACGCCTTATTGGTTTAAGTCACTATAGGGTAAAGGAAAAAAGTTGGAAGACTTTGAAATGGACCAATTACCTTCAAAGGAAAATTAGGCATTGTCTAGCGCTCCCTTCCAGGTTATCTGATTCTATGGGGTCTCTGCACATTTCAGTGCTGTTGAGCTATTGTACAGCTCTGTAAATTACATGGAACTGCCAGCAATGCAAATGATTTTTGTCCATAAACATGCAAATGAATCTTGTCTGGCAGAGGTGGGACTGATCTCCCACAGTTTTGCTCTACTAAGCAAATTCATTTTAGTATTCCTGATTGCCTCTATATGTCTCTGCTCTTCAGAATTTCCTTGGAATTGGTGGTAATATCTTATTACTGTCCTCTTCAATTAATGGGTTAAATAAAATCACTGGCATGTGTTTATTCTCTATCTGTATGGAAGTCATACATTTATCTTTTAAAAAAAGATACATCCTTTAATAAGGATTTTCTATGACTTGCAGTCTTACTAAAGCAATCCTGACGGGTGCATATACTTTGCGTGACCACATCCAGGTAAATGGGTAGGTACCTAGACAAGATATGAAGTCCCCCCACCCCCCAAAACCACCACAGAAAAGCAGAGCAGGAGAAATCACTCATTCTAGCAAACTCTGATCAACTCGGTGCCACCTGGACTCACCACATGGCCATTGTCCTACTCATCACCCCCCATGGCAGAGAATGAGCAGGGGCAGTTGCTCAAAAAGGGCTGACTTGCCTTGCAAATTCCTGAGATATTTGGGTAGGAGAGGAAGCTGGAAGAGTTGATGTGGTTTTTACTTATCTTGTATATGCTGACAGTGGAAGGTCTGGTTTCCAGGTGAGCATGTGCACACTAGGAAAAGAACCGTGACTCCTGCCCCATCGACCCTCTTTCTCTACCCACAGCCAAAAAGTCCACAAAGGAGGAGAAATGTTAATCAGGGTTCAGTCTCTCCAGTCTCTGGCATGGGGAAAAAAATGTTCCAGTGCCCTTCTCCTTCTTCTCTATTATTTGTCTGATCCTTGATGGCTCCAGAATGTGTCATATCTTTGCTTGATGGAAATGCCATGAGGACTGCGGCATGTCTTCCTGATGGATCTCATAAAGCATCCAGCACACCAGAGGCATTTCATTTGAATAAAGAGCATACTGGTAATTGGAATAAGAAATTAACATTTTTCTTTCTCCCAGGGATTTCTCTGCAACAGTCCCTGGAGATGCTCTAAGTTACATCCTAATAAGCATGGGGACATTTTGCACGAGACTATTAGACCATGTCATGTTCCATCTGACCTTCAGGAGGCTCAGTGGGAAATTGAATTCCACTGCCTGTGTTTAAAGATGCACTCTCTTGTGTATTAACATGTTAAAGGTTGGTGGCAGCCCAGAAAGCACAATCTAGAGACTTGCATAAACAAGGGACCAGAGTTTGAAATGGAATATCTTAACATTTGAAAGATCATATTCTAACAATGATACAGTGTAAGCCTAGGCATACTAGATCTCAAGGACAATCAAAAAACTCCTCTGGGAAAAAGAATGTTTAAAAACCGTCCTTCCCCAAAGATGTGCATTCTAAAATAACCCTCTACTGGCTGGGTCTGAAGTATTTTCCTTGGAAAGCTCATTATGCATTTGCGATGCTAGTATTCGAGTGACTGTAAATGGTCCAGGACAGGGCTTTGGAGTCCAACAGACCTGGGTCGTTGTCCGGTGAAGCCGGATCCACACGGGGCTTGACGGGATGGCTGGCACGTAACGGCAGGAGGTGGTCATCATCAATGAGGCCAGCAGAAGCATATCTGGCTTATGAGACTTGACTTTTGAGGGCTTGCAGCTTGGACTTAACCAGTGAGGTTAATCACATGAAAGATGGCGTTTTACAAAGAGGCTCGTAAGACAAAAGCACTGGAACTGATTAGAGAGAGATAAAAAAATGAGGATAGCGACTTTGCCTTATTTACCCTGTGTCTCCACTGCCCAGGCAGGCCCAGGCATATAGAAAGACTTCGGTACATACTTGTTAAATCCATTAAAGATCAAACAGCAGGAGGCCCAGCTCTGTCCCAGGACCGGGGTTTCTGTTCCCTCATTACTGTCCCTCTTGCCCTGTGAACTCCAGTCCGCTCGGGCACAAACCCTCTCCTGAGTCTTATTCACCACGTGTGGACACCTGCACGCAGGCCCCTTTCTCTCTTAGTCCCCTTAACGTTGCCAGTGCAGGCTATTGAGTGAAGCCCAACAGCAGGTGAAGATCACAGCACTGTTCAGGGAGTCAGGTGGACATCACTGCCCCGCCAGCCTCTGGACCATTCCTGCCACAGGACACCCATGGTAGACCAGCCCTTCTCCAAGCTCTGACATCCCATCAGGTGGTTGGGCTGGTTCTCCCACCTCTGCTCTCCCTGGACAGACTCCCAGCATTGTCTCCCACACTGACAGACTCGGGGGGTGCAGAGGTGGGTGGCGGTGCTCGATAATTCTGCCTGAACAAAGCAGCTAGACCTCTTTTGTCATAATCTCTTTCTTTCAGACTACACCAAAATACTGTCTTTCAGATTCAAAAAGGCTATTTGCCAGTTTCTTAAAATGATCATTCTCCCCCTGCCTTTTTTTTCAGTCTTGCCTAGCACATTCTTACCCTACCCCAATGCCAAGTTGAAAGGCAAACACTTTCAACTCTATTTTATTTTTTTCCTGGTCTTTACTTCCATATTTTTTATCATGATGTTTACCCTGCTATTTCTTAATTTATTAATTGTAGACATTATTAATTGATTTCCATACCAGTCAGACTCCATAAACCAATGCCAGGTAATCCAATAGAGGGAAATTTAATATAGGATATTAGTTAGAAGATGTTAGAATTTCTTTTTTTTTTTAAGATTTTATTTATTTATTTGACAGACAGAGATCACAAGTAGGCAGAGAGGCAGGCAGAGAGAAAGGAAAGGAAGCAGGCTCCCTGCTAAGCAGAGGCCCGATTCGGGGCTCCATCCCAGGACCCTGGGATCATGACCTGAGCCAAAGGCAGAGGCTTTAACCCGCTGAGCCACCCAGGCGCCCCGAAGGTGTTAGAATTTCTGAAAGAGTAGATTTCAATAATTCCAACTCCCACCTCACCCAGAGCTGGAGGGACAAAGAGAAGATGTTCCCTGTATCTACTACCTGAAAGCAGACATAAAATTCCCCATAACAAAGAAGGTACCTGTCCTGTATCAGGAAGAGAAGAACAACCCGGTCATAGGAGTCTGGGAGTCAGTGAAAGAATGGACCACACAAACAATCCTACGAAAGTGAGCCATGGTTTCCCCCCTCTATTTCCTAGTCTCTGTCCCACAATTCACCACCCTGTACCTAAGCCCTCTTGTCTCATCACAGCCTCACAATTTATCACTCTTTACGTAAAAAAGTAGATAAATCTTTGGGGCCTAATGGCTTCCTTGGATCTTCATTTATCTTTTAAAATCTGCCTCATGCACATAAAAATATTAAATAAATTTATATATTTCCTCCCATTACTCTTATATCAGCTTTATTTTTAGGTCAGCCCCAGAACCTAAGGAGGCAGGAGGAAGCTTGCCTCCTCTACACAGACAAGCCATCAGTTCCATGTACCTTCCCCAGAGACCCTTCCTCCAACCCCTGTGCTCCTGCCTAGCCCTGGGACACAGGTGTCACCCCAGTATCTGTCATCACTGGGCAGAGGAGCCCATAGCTTCCTCTTTCTCGGCTTATTCTCCTACTGTACTAAAACATATCTCCCACAGAAGACAAAACTACCACTTTGAGTCAAAGCTATCTGAAAACACCTTGATCTTATCCTTACACCAGATTAAATTCTAGGTTGAAAGTTGTTTCTCCCACAGTATTTTAAAGTGGGCATCACTCCACTTTCTTGTAATTTTCATGGCTCAGTTCCAGTCTGATTTCTGATCCTTTGTATGTGACCTTCATTAGTCCCTGGAATCTCTTAGGGTTTTGTTTTGTTTTGTTTTTTACCTCCAGTGTTCTACAAACACACAGTAATGTCCTTCACCTGGGACTTTTATATTCATTGTGTTGGTCAAACCAAGGATCTTTTGATTCCAGACTGGAAATCAGCTTTTTCTGCAAAGAACAAGATATTAGGTATTTCATTTTTTGTGGGCCATATGGTCTCTGTCACATCTTCTCAACTCTATCATTGTGGCAAAGCAGCCATGGACAACATAGAAACAAAGAAGCATAGCTGTGTTCCAATAAAACTTTATTTACAAAACATGGCAGCAGGCCACATTTGGTCCATGGACCACTGTTTGCCAACCCCTGCTCTAGACTCTAGATACTCATAGCCCTAAGTTCCAAAGCATTTTTGTGTGTGTGTGTGTTATTTCTTTCATTATATCCTCCCTCCATCTTCTCTATACTCCCTTTCTAGATCCCCTATTAGTCAGGTGTTGGCCTTTTTAGATTGAGTCCCTAATATTCTTATTTTTTCTTTCTTATTGTCTACATCTGTCTTTTTGTTTTACTTTATGGAAGATTCCTCCCACTACTGAATATTTCCATAACTCTATTTTTAATTTCTAAGAACTTTCTTGTTCTCTGATTCTTTTTGGTGGTTGTTCTTTTTTTTTTTTTTTAAGATTTTATTTATTTATTTGAAAGAGAGAAAATAAGAGAGAGAGAGCATGGGGGGGAAAGGGCAGGGGGGAAAGCAGACCCCCCCCCCCCCCCCCCACTGAGCAGGGAGCCCAATGTGGACTTGATCCTGGGACTCCAGGATCATGACCTGAGCTGAAGGCAGTTGCTTAACCAACTGAGCCACCCAGGTGCCCCTGTTGTTGCTGTTCTGATTGTTCTGATCTTTCCCCCATTCCTTTTTTAAAAAAGCAATAGTCTGTTTTTGTTTTGCGCATTAAATATCTTTGTCTTTTTGAAAAAGAAAAGTTTATTCTTTAATTTTATTCCACTTTGGGCAATATCTCTGTTTCCTCTGAGTATTTCCTCCCAACATTTCCCCCATTTGTAGGGGACCAGTCATGTCATTTCTTTTTTATTGTTAGATACTCTCCTCACACTTTTGCTGATCCTTACTTGTTCATTCATACTTAAAAGTAAGGTGGGGAAAAGTGATGGAAGAGTAAAAGCCACCAAAAAGTACTAACTACCAAAATGTAGCTCTTCTTAGTCTACAGACCAAGATGAGAGGTTATATTCACCATAAACCCTGAACAAAATGTGAAAAACTGGGGCACTTGGGTGGCTCAGTTGGTTAAGCATCTAACTCTTGATTTTTGCTCAGGTTATGATCTCAGGATCATGAGTTAGGGCCCCATTTCAGGCTCCACACTCAGTGGGAAGTCTGCTTCTCTCACCCTCCATCTGCCCCCGGCTGGCTCACTTGCTCTCTCTCTCTCTCTCTCTCTCTCAAAAATAAATAAATAAGCCTTTATTTAAAAAAATGTAAAAAACCAACTATCTGAAGGCACTGAAGAGTGATCAAAAGTAGCCAGATATTAAAGAAGAGCTGACAAGCACTGAGTCATGTCTCATTCTGTTATAGCTCCTAGCCTGAGAACAGGTCCCATTCTGTAGCAAGCGAGGGTGACAATTCTAATAGAACCCCCAGGCTCTCTGGCTTAAAGAATCAGAATCCTGGGCAGCAACAAAGTAAAAGGCAATCTGGAAAGAAGAAACTCAGAGACTCAGACACAGAGAGCCCCAAACTTCATGTATAAACTCCCACCCCTTCTCTGGCCGCCTCCTGAACCCCACTGTGCAAGCAAAGTCTAAGCAGCTGAGCTAAGGCTGAAACATGAAACTGAGAAGTCAGCAGCTTCCCACTATGGGGAAGACAGAGTCTGCAGTTTGAGTTTGCGCAAGTTTACTTCTTGGTCATTTTTTAAAGTAAGTAATTAATTAATTAGAAGCAACTAATACAATTAGTAGTGGCGAGAAATTGGGAATGTCTGCGGCAGGTTTATGAAGTTCCTCAAATATCAGGAACTGTAAACGTGTCCTGCTCAGCTCCCTGCCTCCCCCCTCCCCAGAAGAAGCAGCCTCTCCCATGTGAGGGTGGGGAGTAGGGAGTAGGGGCTAGTGGTCAGCCCTTGAAGGGCAGGGCAGGGGACGGTGGCTGCAAGGCCCTCTCAGCTGGAATGTAGACATGTCACTGAGCCCCATATTCAAGCTGTGTGTCACCTCCACCACCAGTGATGCACGGCGTTCTTGAGGCCTGAGCCTCTCCGGCATCAATATCTACAGGGAGAAGTTGGAAGTGTTGGAGCGGAAGGGTTTGGTTTTCACTTCTCTGCAGGAATTAAGGAGGGACCTATGACTCTAACAAAACCTAGACAGATTTTCAGTCAATCCCTTGGTTCAGCCCCTGTGTCAGGCTCCCTGTGGCCTGGCCGGGGCCGAGGGCTTGCTTCTCCTCAGGGCTTCTCTGTGGGCACTGTAGCCATAGCTTTACGTCTCCGGCGGGTGTCAGTCACCATTCTTTCCTCGGCTCTCCCTCCTCCAAGAATGCACTGACATCTTCCATAGCTTCCCACGCTTCCTCTATTCATAACATGGTATTCTCCAGCAGTCATTTCCACGAGGTTTCAGGAAGACAAGAGCGGACTGCCTGGGTTCCTCTGCTGTGTTTCACTGGGAGGAACTGTGATTTGGGAATAGGCCGCCCAGGACAGAAGGTGGAGAGAGGGCTGGATGGCCCAGTGGCTGCCCTGGAAAGACCGGCACAAAAGGACGAGGATCTAAGTTTGCTGGGGTGTCCAGGGCTGTGAGAAGGAGGCAGCAGCAGGGACTAGGGTTTTCGGCTTGAAGGTCTCTGATTTGTAGGCAAATGAAAAGGAGGCACAACCCATTTCCCTGGCAGGCTGTCAATGGATTAAAGCCAGAGTACCCTAATGTTCCAGCTGAACCTGCCCTCCTTTCCCAGCGCCCACATGATTTATTCTAGGGCCTCTCTTGGGTGACAGCTGCCTCTCTGTTCACCTGGGCAGAGCTTCTGGCTGCTTCCAGACTCCTTCAGAGGAAAGACAAAACAGCGTTTTCCACAGAACACGTTGGGCTACCTGAGGTCCAAGTTTCTCTCCCAATTAAACTGCTAGAGAGGAAAGCCGGCAGCCTCCCTCCCATCTGCATCTTTGGCAGCGTGCACATACCCAGAAATGGAGCCAAATCTGCCTCACAGGTGTGTGAAGACACAGCGCTCTCCCGGGAATGGAGGCTGGCATGCCGCAGGCAGCAATCCCAGGCAGGGATACGAGTGTTGGCTGGAATTCACAGCTGGAGTGAACTGCTGTGCTCACCCCTCCTCCCCAGGGCCTAGCGCAGGGTCTGGCATGTATAGTATGAGCTCAATAAAAATTTCTTGAACATGACAGTGACTAACAACAGACTAGTACCCGACCAAGTCCACACAGCCAGTTCCTGAGGGTGCCTGGAAGCCAGGTCTGTCTGATTCCCATGCTCTACTCATATCTTCCCCAATCCCAAACTGAGCCCACCTGGATGAGTCTCCTCTCTGCATCCTTAGCTAACCAACTGTGCAGAGTTTTTCTACAACCTGAGCAGCCTAATGCAGCAAGTCGATACTCTCGGATCAAGGACTGCCACCTTCCATCTGCAGGAAGGCTGCCTTTCAACAGTAGAAGAAATCAAGCCCTTCTGTAGTTACTTTAACCAGCCTTCCCGGAGGACAAGGCAGTGTCCCCAGCCCACGATCCGGCACTGCACCCAGCACAGGACAGGGAGGGCATTTGCCTGGAGGCCTCAGGTGAACCCTTCAGGGCACTTTCTGGAAGAAACAGAAACTGGGGCCACTGAAGGACAGATGACATCTCTGGACATAAGCCGTGCCCATTCCAGCCTCTGTGCCTACAACTCTGTCGAGTGTCTTCCTATCATGACGGACAAACCACCCTGCTGGTCTGTGATTTCCTGTGAGGGACATTTCTCATTTTGTCCTCACTTAGGAGCCAGAGAGAACCTTCCTTCTCAGCAACCCCATCTCTGCTTTCCCTGACAATAAACAAAAACCCCACCAGCCCCTAAGCAACCCAAGCAACTTTAGGAAGTTTCTGGAAGTAGGGAGAAAAGTATCCATCAGTAACATCCTTTCAAAGGAAAAGGCTAGAAATGGCTGCTCTTTTCAGCATCAAAAAAGATCAGTGGTTTATTCTTCTCCTACCCACTTAAGCCCCCATGTTGCATAAATGAAACAAGATGGGATTGGGAGGGAGACAAACCATAAGTGACTCTTAATCTCACAAAACAAACTGAGGGTTGCTGGGGGGAGGGGGTTTGGGAGAAGGGGGTGGGATTATGGACATTGGGGAGGGTATGTGCTTTGGTGAGTGCTGTGAAGTGTGTAAACCTGGTGATTCACAGACCTGTACCCCTGGGGATAAAAATATATGTTTATAAAAAATAAAAAATTAAAAAAAAAAAAAGATCAGTGGTTCTCTCTTGCCTCTCTCCTTCCTACTCTTTCAGCAGCTAGAGGGCCAGGTCTCTTTCTTCATTGTTAATCCCTCACAGCACAGGGAGAGTCCTTCTGCCACTCCAGATACCTGGAAAGCCTGGCCTGGTTTTGGGAACCCCAAATTCCCAAGGAGCAAAGGGATCATGTAATACAGGTATAAAATGGGATTTATAGGAGGAAAGTTTACAAACAGAAAAGCAGCTGAGTGCATGTGATCCCTGGACTTCTCACCATCACACAGCTCATGCCCATACAGAGGGTACACACGTCACCCCCCACCACAGCACTCCCATCAGAGGGACCCAGCCCCAGAACACTCTGTCCAGTTAGATGGGCAGGGCACAGGTTGCTTCCCCCCAGCACATGGCTCCCAGAGGCCTTGGAAGGGAGGGGGCCTTGAAGCCCAGTGGCCTGTCCAGCTGTTGAGCTTACTCATGCCTGCTGAGCCAGCACCTGCCAAGCTGCCAGGAAGGGGAGAGAATGAGCTACTGGGCCAGCCATGTTTGTCTTAACACAGAGGGAAAACAAGACTGCAGAGGTGCACCGTTCCTTTGATCGGATGCAGGCTTTAAGCAGTCCCAGGCTGCCAAGAAAAGGTCACTCAAAAGAGGAACATGCTCTTCTCTTCCAAAATTGAGGGGAGGCAGGGTCTCTCTCAAAGCTACACCTGGGGAGCGAAGTCTTCAGCTCTCCTTCTGGCCCTTCTCTGGGCTCCTTCCCCATTGTCAGCATCATCTCCCATCTGTGTCCCATCCAACCTCCTCCCTGGATAGGGACTCTGTAAGTCATTAAAATCTTATAATTAGTGATAATATGTAACTTCTTTGTAGCACCTTTGTGTCCATTCTCATTTTACATGCATAGTAATTATTTAATAGATGCCTGGCAGGTACCAAGCACTGCACTAAAGGAGGGGAGTCTCTAGCAGAAGAGAACTTCAATGTCACCCACATGTCTGTTCCCTGTGTGTCCCAAATTATCCAGGTCACTGTTCCCTTCAGTTTGAAAAATAAAGTGAATTGAATGTCCCTCCCTCACTCCACTAAACTGCAGGATTTCTATGTGCTTCTGGAAGGGCTCATATACTTATGGTCATCGCTCTATCTGGTTTCCCTTCCCCGTTAAACTCTCACTTTCCTCTGAGAACTTCCCTCTCCAAACCACTGCTCCCTCACTCCTCCCAACCCGACTCTCACGAGACATTTGGCAATAGTTTCCTATTAGAACAAACTCTAAGAGGTAGCCCACAGTTTTCTTTAGGACAAATTTCCCCCTCATTGGAGACTGCTCATTGATACAAATAGGCCATTGGGAATCACTGGGATGTAGAGAGTTTCATTGCGGTGGTATTTGCTATATGGGATTGCACCCATGTTTGAAATTTTCCATTGGCTTCAGATTGAATTTCTTTCCCCTGACCTTCCAGAAAGTGAGATGCAATTGCCCCAAAAGATCATCACAATTTTTAATGATGTGGAGCTCTCCGCCTCCTCCCCCAAAATAAACCTCTCTTAGGGTCCCAGGAAAATCTGGTGAAGATAGAACTATATCCGGCCTGTGCAATATTAGGAAAATGCTCTGGCCTCATGACACATGTCAGCATTTCAGAAATAGCCAATACAACATCTCAAGCCTACCCCACAATTTTTGTCCCCAAATATATATGGGTCAGAGTCTTCCCCATATTACCCACATCGTATTTTTTCTAATACCCATCTAGTTCCACATTCTCCTGACTTCCAAAACAGCATTCTATAAAAAGCAGTAGCTGTGTTATTAAAAAAGATAGACAGACAAGTCTTCAGATGCAGTTTGTGCCTTGATTCAAAAGTGCGTGTCTTCAGGCATAGTATCTGATGTTGTTATTGAGAAGTTCTTGGTCTCTTATGAAACTCTGTTGCCCACAGGAAAGGTCCTCAGTATGCTCACAAGCATTCCCAATGTATTGGATACCAAAGTTATTGCTGTATGTCCTTCCCACCACACACACATATACACACACATACTTCCTCTCAAATAAATTGTCCAACAAATGCCAAGTTCACATAAATCCTAAGAATCACAGTTCAGACATTCTATAACACTGCAGTCACAAAATGAGTCTATAAAATCCTCTAAGTAAGTTATATGGCAATGCAGAAAGTCACTGGGACAGGCAATTGCCTACCCCAAAAGCGTGTGCACAAAGAAAATAAAAGGAAAGAAAGTTATAGGCCAAAGCATGTACAAAATGTCTACTCAATTTGCCCCTTCAACTTGGTAGTTAGTGTAATTTACCTCAATGAAGTTTGAGCATCTCACCTTTTAAGACTCTCCAAGCCATGTCACCTAACTCGGGGACTGCCGGTGACCCCTGACTTCTGTCACCATCAAGAACCTGGTCATAGGAATCCAGCTTGTACCGGCTGACAGCATATGGGGAACTGCCAGTGAGCGTGTCTGCATGTGTGGGGTGCCTTCAAATCCTTTTCAGTTGGGCAGCTGCTTATCAAGTCTTTTCCCCAGAAACCGATTTAGCCTAACGATTGTGAGTAGCAATGACTTTTGCTTAATTAGTACAGTAATCAGTGCAAATTCCCCCTAAATGGTAGAGACCCATTTGGCAGGTGCCAAGTGATATTTAACCAGGTGCTAAATAGGTGTGAAAGCCTCCGGTCTGGTGTTTCCCAGCTAGTTGCCAAATACATAAAGATGAAATGGGGTTCCAAGCAGCCTGGATGGATGAGTTGTTTAAAACTGCCCTCTAATTGCTGGTAAGAGCCACCCTACCCACCTCCCTTCCCCCCAGGGAGGCTTTGTGAAGGCAGAGACAGCACCAGAAGCAAGATAGAGCAAAAGTCAAGTCAGTACGCTTTGATGTCTCTGCCTCTGATTCTCACTTCCTCCTCCTTCTCAGCCCCCACATGACATTCCTTTCCTGGTCATAATGTCCTCATTTCTGTACTCAAACTGGAGCTGCTTTTATGGACCGTGCGAGCCCCAGGCTACCATCCCAGTTCGCACTGTAGTCCACACTGATGGAAAGTGAAGGAGGGAGGGAAGATAAACATTAAAGAGAAAGGACATTCCCCACACAGGCAGGTGTACATGTGCAACTGATCCAAAGAATATTTTCTTTGTTATTAGGAAAAATAATGAGCTTTCATTGAGTGCTAGACATGAGCCAGAAATGCCCATGGGTTTCCTACTTGATCCTTTTCAATACCCAGTCCACCCTCTGTTAGCCCAACCCGCGCAAGGCCTTTGGCTGCTGGCTATTGGTCCGTGGGTAGGCACTCGTCGTAAGAGAGTCCAGACAGATGGAATAGAAGTGTGTGTATTCAACTGCTGGAGAAGAGCTTTTTCTCTCTCCTGCACTGGATGTGAGGGAGAAAGCACGCTGCCCTAGTTGCTGCTGATGACCCTCTTGTCAACTCAAAAGGAGCCAGCCTGACAACAAAGCTGACAATCAGAAGAGGACAGAGACAAGAGAATTGAAGAAAACTTAAACTTGGCCCCAATTACATTCTGCCTGGAGCCCTCTTTACCTCTGGACTTCTCCCTAGGTGAGCAAACAAATTCCCACATTAAGCACATTTGAGCTGACTTTTCTGTTATTTGCTGCTGAAAGCATCCTCATTAAAACTACAGCGCTCTGGGGAAGGGGTTGTTGTTTCTGTTTCTCTGGAGAACCCTGACTAATATAATCCCCTACTCTTATTATTTTTAAATAAGTAAATGATTTACTTGGAGTCAACCTTGAAAAATTGGACAGGTAGTCAGACAAAGAAATGACTTTTTTTTTTAAGATTTAGCTGAGAGAGAGCTCACACATGTACGTAAGCGGGGGAAGAGGCAGAAGGAGAGAGAGAGGAAAATCTCCAGCAGACTCCCCGCAGAACACGAAGCCTGACATGGCTCGATCTCAGGACCCTGAGATCATGACCAGAGCCAAAATCCAGAGTCAGCCGCTTAACTGACTGAGCCACCCAGGCACCCCTGGAAATGACATCCTTGAGTAATGTTAGGGGACCTTTCCTGTGTGGCTGAAAGGAGTCCTGAAGGAAGAGTTTCCAATACCTTTAGTAATGGCAGTATTGCCAGAACACCACAAAAATCTCCCTGGGTAGCTACTTTGAAGGACCTGCTGGTTTAGATATACGTATCTAGTATATTTAAAGAAATCATGGAGTCTTGATTATCATAAGCCCTTCTCACCCACGTTCAAGACCTAAGCTTGAATCTCTGGAAACATCAGTGTCCTCCCTTTCTCTCAACCTCTACTCACACACAAAGTCCAGAACATTCTTAACCCCTCACTGGGTCTGGAATTCACCTTTTCCTTTCCACTTGCCTCCACTTTCCCCACAAGCCCCTTTTCTCATTTTTCTCTTCTCGTAGCAGTAACTACTTCACTGTTGGCTCCTTATAGTAGTTGCCCTATCTCCAGACTCTACCACTCTGACTGCCTCACCTCCTCCAAACAACTTCTATTATTCAGGCCTTTCTAAAAAGATGCAGAAATCTGAGGGGTAGCATCATACAAAAAAAAAAAAAATATATATATATATATATGTATATGTATATATATATATAAATATGTATATACATGTATATACATATATATGCATGCTTTGTCAGGCTATCATGGGGTCAAATCTTGGTTCTGCTGTTAATTTGCTGTGTGACTTTGCAGAGAAGTTAATTAGCCCTATTGAGTCTCCATTTTTCATCTTTAAAATGGAAGTAATAGTAAGTACCTTATTGGATTGCTTTGAAGAGTAGAGCGAGCAATGAATACTTACTGATTTTTAAAGAGTGATTGATAGATGGCACGTGAAGCATCAACTGTAGGACCAGGCAAATATCAGAGGCACCAGTCATCATTCCTATCGTATTTACAGTATATGATTACCATGCCATATATGGTGGTCATCCCAGGGATCTAATTTCTTTGGTTTGGTGTTTAAGCTTTATCTGGATTCCTAGGCTTACATTTCTGCCCTCCCTTATGTCAACACTCCACTCCAGTCATATTCTGTTCATTGTCTTCTAAATATGATTCATGCATCCCCAGCTCAAAATATTCGCTCCCTCTTCTACCCCTGCCTGGGGCATTCTTCCCATATTTCTCAACCATCTACATAGTACCCCTCACTGAAGGACTTTCATCATCCTATCTCCTCTCTACGTCATCTCCAACTGCACCAGACCACAGCAACTTCTCCACCCCCTGAGCTTTTCCTCCCTACCAAGCATCCACCACTTAGCCTAAGTGGGGTTTCCCAACTTGAGTACAAACTGCTTGAGGGAGTGGAGCTCACCCTATACTATACCTCTTGGATTCACAGTGCTTAGCAAAGTTTCCAACATACAGTAGGACTCAATAAATCTTAACCATTATCATTAACCATTACAATTTAGTGAGGCCAAAACACATTGATTTTTTAAAAAATCATTATCTGACACTATCAAGTATGTATCAAGCAAAAATCCTCTATCCCAGATTTTTGAGGTTCTGGGTATTAGCATACATTTCCAAAGTTAGAATTCTGATTCCACAAAAAGTTCATGCAAATAGACCTTGAGAGAACTGGGATCCGTAGAACCTGCTTTAGCCTTTACTTCTTCCAACTTCATGTGTCTGAAGATACATAGAAAGATGGATGGATGGATGGATGGATGGATGGAGAAAGAGAATTTTGTTTTTTTGGTTTTTTTTTTTTTCATATAATCTAAGGTTTCAGTCATTCACAGGTGACAGTCCTGGAAACTTTGATTGGCTCAATAACAGCAGAGCTAGCTTCTCTGTTTATTGATGATAAATCAGTATGGACCAAAACTGCTGAATTTCCACTCCAGGGAAAGGACCACAGGAACAGTAAATTAATAAAGGTGAAAATACTTTGTCAACTGCAAGACAGCAGCTCGTGGATGAGTATTACAATTGCCATCACCATTGTTATTACCTCCTGATAATAATTAAATCATGCGGATTCTCTTAAGGGCAGGGGATGGTCTTTTACTTCTTGGAACCTCCCCTAGACTCTAACACTTTTTTCTTTCTAGTGAGCAACTAGAAAAACTTTCAAAGTTTTGCTTATTAAATAATACTCCCACAGGGAAAAAAAAATATATGAGAGCTGAGCTATGAGTGAATAAATGTCTGTGTGTGTTATAAATGACCCAAATTTCTCTAGAAATACCTGGAAGGAACCCCACCTTCTGACAGCATCATTAACAAGCTGTGTGCATTCCTTGTCTCCATCCAGGGAGCTCCCCACTGTGAGCAGGAATCTGTGATCTAGGACCAGCTGCTCCGTGGAGCACAGATTTTTAATGAGGGACTCTGCAATGGGAAACCGTAGCTGCCACTGCTCTTTCCATGACTAGGGACTGCTGACTGACACCCGGAGGCCTTGCCAAGATCTTGGGGCATGAGGAAGGGAGCAGTGAGCTCCGTGCAGATACACTTTTTACATGTTGTTGAAAGCCAGTGAAAGCAAGCTATGCGAACACAGCTCCAGGCGACACAAAGCTTGGAAAAATTAAATTTATCTGGATAGAAAATACAAAATTAAACTTAATTTCACTCAGCTGCATGGCATTGCATTTCAGGGGAAAAAAAGAAAAAAGAGTTTGTTTGTTTGTTTGTTTATTCATGCAAACCTCTCTTCCCCCAAACCAAAATTCTTCTGAATAACCAGATCCAAGATTTGGAGTCAGAAGTTCTAGATCTAAATCCCAGCTCTGCACCTTACTTATTAGTTATGGGGTCATGAGGAAATCACTTAAATTCTAAGAATCTCAGTTCCTTCATTTATAATGAGAAAAATTAAAGTCATTTTTTAAAAATTTAATTCTCAGGGCACCTGGGTGGCTCAGTGGGTTGAGCCGCTGCCTTCGGCAGCTCAGGTCATGATCTCAGGGTCCTGGGATCGAGTCCCGCATCGGGCTCTCTGCTCTGCAGGGAGCCTGCTTCCTCCTCTCCCTCTTTCTGCCTGCCTATCTGCCTGCTTGTGATCTCTGTCTGTCAAATAAATAAATAAAATCTTTAAAAAAAAAAATTTAATTCTCACAGAGCAGCTGGGAGAATTTGGTGAGATAATATTTATTGTCTTGGGTCAGGTTGAGCCCAAGACAGGATTCACAAGCAGGTGATTCAGCACAAAGGGCTCCCAGGAGAAACAGGCCAGATGGCAGGAAGAGGAGAACAGGAAGAGAAAGCAAGTGAGGTGGGCTGCAATTTCAGGCAAAACCCCACTGACAGTTACCTCTGCCTGATCCCACAAGCAAACTCAGGAGCCATCCTGAGTATGCCCCATCGGGACCCTAAACTCTGTGTGGGAGAAAAGGAACCCCAGGGGCTGGAAGCAGACTTCTGGGAAGGGAAGCAGGGTTGGGGTGATGGAAACACAAGCACACTGAAACTGGGAAAAGAGTGTCTATACACACTTGGAGTCAGGAACAGACCCCAGCCTGGCACACAGTGGGGCTGGATCTCAATCTGCCTGTGGCAAAAGGTGCATCTATTTCAGGTTACAAGAGGGAAAATTCTATGCAACTAAATATCTAGAAGCCTGAAGGATTCTCTGAACTCTTGGTCTTGCCCCCCAATGCTACAGGTCCAATGCCCCTAAAGAATCTCAAAGCAGTTTCTTAGGAAACAATCAATATTCCTTCCTCATTGCTAGTCAAGCTGTGAGTGAGAAATCGGGATGAGGTTGACATTAAAATAATGAAGAGGAAGCAATTCAGGGGAAATGAACTCAATTCTTCTTGAACCTTTGGGGGGTTTTTTGGCAGAAGATGGAAAGGGGTCAGAAAATGATTCCGACCTTGTTAACAGACAAACCCTCACAGGGGGCTCTTGAGACAAATTTCACAAATCCTCAGTAAAGATCTCTCTAGCCACACCCCTGAGGCCAACCCAGCTTCAGCCAAGATCTACAGAGCAGCACTCCCCCCCCCCTCCCCACAGACATCCTCTGATAGTCGGGGGCTTGTGTGGGGCATTTAACCTTTAAGGAACAGGAAGAGCCCAAACTGCAAAACTAAAAGAAGCTTCCATGTAACTTTTGATTCCATCCATCTCTGAAATCAGAATGCCCCCTCAAACCCTAGGGATCCTTGCACTTTATCTCCCATGAGGCACTAAATTGGGAGATTCAGTGAGTTGATGAAGATTTGACCCCTCTCCTGTGAATGAATGACATTCCAAGCACACTAGTTGTTTCTTTCTCCAGGCAGAGAGGCGACCACGCCAAAAATATTCAGTCTTCCTGCAGAAGAACCATTAATGAGGGAGAGCTAAAACAGAACCCTGAAGTGAAGATCCACTTACAGCCGTACATTATCATTCCAACTGACAAGTCTTTATTGAGCAGTTGCTGAAGGCTGGGCTCCCTGCTACCTGCCCTGGGGACAAGCAGAGTGAGGGAGGTGGGTCCTGCATTCACGCCCCAGGGACAGCTGCACTGCACAGGGGACCTCTCTCCTGGGAGAGCAGAGCAACTGTCAGTGGAGGCATGGGGAGAAGGGGTGACCTGAGCGGGGAGTCCCAGGGCTGAGTCGGAGAGTGAGGATGGAGAGAATCAGAGACATTCTGAGTAGGGTCCAAAGCCGGCAGGCACGGCTGAGTGCGGGGTGAAGAAGCAGCAGAGGCCGCAAAGACTGCTTACAGCTATATGATTTCTCTGGGCATTCTTACCTTGAACCCCTTACTCAGCATTCTTACCAGAGAAATATCTATCTTTTGGGGAGCACTGGCGCAAAGAGCTTCTGTGCTTTACTCCCTCCCTCCTCTCACCTCCCCAAGGCTGGAGGGGAGTCTCCCCCAAGAGGCAAACCACACCCCAAACCCCTAGAGGTGATCCACAAACAGGGTTCAAATAAACCAGGAAGCAGATGAAAAGGAGAGACTGAAAAGGCAACCCAAACAAGGGCCATTTCAAAACAAGAACCTAGAGGGTTTGTTTAGTTTTTAAGATTTTTATTTATTTGACAGAGAGAGACACAGAGAGGGAACACCGGCAGGGGGAGTGGGAGAGGGAGAAGCAGGCTTCCTGCTGAGCACGGAGCCCAATGCGGGGCTCTATCCTAGGACCCTGGTATCATGACCTGAGCCAAAGGCAAACGCTTAAGGACTGAGCTACCCAGGTGCCCCAAGAACTTAGGTTTAAATGTGGGGAGGGAGCTTCAGAAATGGTGGTGACTATGTGTTCACGTTTTCTCAGGAAAGTCCTGGTTTTGCCTGTGGTCCTGGCTTCATTCTTAATAATAAGCTCCTTTGACTTTCACTAGTGTCCCAGTTTGGACAGTAAGTTATATGGTCACAATAAAGGAAATGAGATCAAGCACATAGATGGGAGAGTAGTTAGTTTTGACAGGAGAACACCCACTCCTCATCTGAAAGAATAAGGAAAAGATGGAGATTTACAAATGAGAAGTTAATTCAAGTAACCAAAATAGCAGGTAATTATATGAACCCAAGGAGCTAGGTTAGATTATTTCTAACTCCTAACTCCTATTATTTCTAGCTCCTAAATTCTATAATTCTAGGATTTTTTTCCCAATAATAAGGGAAGAGGGGGATATTGGGGGCTTAAAAGGGTTGGTTGCTTGCCAGAGTTACCAAGAGATAATTATCTTCTGATTTTCTCTACCTAGTGTCTAACCTGCAGTCTTCTAACTCCTGCCTATCCCCTAAAAACAAAAACCTAACTAAAGGGGTTTTAATCACCAAGAAACGACTTGGAACCAAAGTAATTGTACAGAGGTTGTATGAAAATTTAGTGAAAGTGGTCTTCAAGGAGTCAAGACAGATAGAGACCAAACAATAAGAATTTACTGGTATGTTTTTAGGACTGCCAAGGGGATAATTACCCTTCTTATGGGCTTTACTTAATGAATAATTTTTAAATTATAACTTGTGTCTTTTCCTACACAGACAGAAGGAGTCAACCAGCCAATTCAGATTAATACACACATAAGTACATACTTCCCCCTACCCCATCCCAATAAATATATATTCTCATTAGATAGAAGTAACTGAGGCTTTCTACTTATACATCAAACTCATATGAGTTTGGTGAGTGTGAGTCAATTCCCTTAGCCTGGACTTCTCAGAACAATCTCCTGTTTCTGAAATAAAAAAAGCTAAAAAGCTGATCCCAGCTGGGTAAGGTCCCATGGGGCACTGACTGAGCTGCCAGCCCACTTCTCTTTTTGGTTATTCTGTCTAGTCTTTCCTCAATATTAATACCTAGGAACTATGAAAAGTTTTAGAGCTTCTGGGGTCCCTCTGCTGTGGGTAAGGACTGAGCAATTTGAGGAGGCTCTGTGGTAGGACCAGACCCCTAATTCTTCCTCTCTGTATCCTCCAAGCACCACTGGACTCTTCCTGGATTGTACATCGAAACCCACCTGATTCCCTTCTCTTGGGGACAAACTTCCCAGAGTGTACAGGATAGCTACCCTACCCTCCAGGATACTTTCCGTCTTTGAGGGACCACCCCAGGCAAATGGAATTCTTCATCAAAGCAATTTAAATTTCTTTCTTAATTTCTTGTCTTTGCCAACCCATGTGACATAGCAAATATTATCCCAAATATATTGGGCTATGCTCCAACCCCAGCCAGGCAAATTTGACCAACCCCATGTTCTCGCCATTTTCAGGGCCTCTCTCCTGAAGTTTTCTTTCCAGACCCAGCCTTCTTTGTGTATTGGTTCATTTTTCTAACCTCCCAGCGTTCAATCCTCATAGCAAACCTCTAGCACCTGCTGGTACCCCAGCATCAAGAGAGAAACTAGAATAAGGAAGGTGAGCATGGTCAGGGAGGTCTGGAGTCCAGGGTATAATCCAGGAGGAGCTGGGTCATTTGAGGCCTCCCATCAGCCAATGGCCATTTTAGGTTTTTCAGGCATGCTGAAAGTGATGTTTTATGAAGGAGGAGAACATTTTCAATAATACCCTGGCATAGGATGATTTTAGTGCAGAAAGCAGGCGGGAAATGCCTCCTCATTAGTATGCCTCTGCATGACTGCCTCTTTCAAGCTTGATTAATACTTAATGTGATTGTCTTTAAAATCTGTCACTGTTTGGCAGTGATCAGACGAGTGCCAGTGACAGAAGCACAAATATTTGTATTAGGGCTATGCCGTCTGCTAGGGTTATATGATTAATAAATTTTGCCTGGTCACCCACAGAGATTTTGTTTTCTAATTTATCAGTAGTGGTATTAACCAAAAAATGCTGGAACAAGTGTGAAAAAAGAAGAGGAAGGGCAGGTTGTTTGTTGCTTTGGGGTTTTTCCTTTAATTATTGAAAGGGTAGCCCATTGCTTAAAGGGACTGGCTGGCAAATTTAAAAGTCCTCAAAATCCTGCTGGAACCAGAGCAGACACTCTTGAAACTTGAATTTCATCAAGGCAGATACAGCCTGAAGAGAGGAGAATGTGCCAAGGAAATGCTTTAAAATTAAAAAGGGGGTAGGGAGGGTGGGCATAAAACGAGACAGAGATTTTACTGCAGGGAGAACAATAAGACCCTTTCTTCTTCTTCTTCTTCTT